>NW_027309865.1:477500-482500 GCF_047496795.1 Chiloscyllium punctatum
GTGTGCATATTCCTCTTTTTTTGTGTGTGTGTGTGTCCCTCCCTCGCTGTGTGTGGGTGTGTGTGTGTGTGTGTGTGTGTCCCTGCCTCACTGTGTGTGTGTGTGTCCCTCCCTCGCTGTGTGTGTGTGTGTGTGTGTGTGTTTGTGTGTTCCTCCCTCGCTGTGTGTGTGTGTGTGTGTGTGTGTGTGTGTGTGTGTGCGTGTGTGTCCCTCCCTCGCTGAGTGTGCGTCCCTCACTGTGTGCGTGTTCCTCCCTCGCTGTGTGTGTGCGTGTCCCTCCCTCGCTGTGTGTGCATGTCCCTCCCTCGCTGTTTGTGCGTGTTCCTCCCTCGCTGTGTGTGTGCGTGTCCCTCCCTCGCTGTGTGTGCGTGTCCCTCCCTCGCTGTGTGTGTGCGTGTGTCCCTCCCTCGCTGTGTGTGTGCGTGTGTCCCTCCCTCGCTGTGTGTGTGTGTCCCTCCCTCGGTGTGTGTGTGTGTGTCCCTCCGTCGCTGTATATGAGCGTGTCCCCCGCTCGCTGTATATGAGCATGTCCCTCTCTCGCTGTGTGCGTACATGTCCCTCCCTCGCTGTGTGTGGGTGTGTGTGTGTGTGTGTGTCCCTGCCTCGCTGTGTGTGTGTGTGTGTCCCTCCCTCGCTGTGTGTGTGTGTGTGTCCCTCCCTTGCTGTGTGTGAGTGTGTTTGTGTGTCCCTCCCTCGCTGTGTGTGTGTGTGTGTGTCTGTGTGTGTGTGTGTGTGTGTGTGTGTCCCTCCCTCTCTTTGTTTGTGTGTGTGTCCCTCCGTCTTTGTGGGTGTGTGTGTGTGTGTGTGTCCCTCCCTCGCTGTGTGTGTGTGTGTCCCTCCCTCGCTGTGTGTGTGTGTGTGTCCCTCCCTCGCTGTGTGTGTGTGTGTGTCCCTCCGTCGCTGTGTGTGTGTGTGTGTCCCTCCGTCGCTGTGTGTGTGTGTGTCCCTCCCTCGCTGTGTGTGTGTGTGTGTCCCTCCCTCGCTGTGTGTGTGTGTCCCTCCCTCGCTGTGTGTGTGTGTGTCCCTCCCTCGCTGTGTGTGTGTGTGTGTCCCTCCCTCGCTGTGTGTGTGTGGGTGTCCGTCCCTCCGTCGCTCTGTGTGTGTGTGTGTGTCCCTCCCTCGCTGTGTGTGTGTGTCCCTCCCTCGCTGTGTGTGCGTGTCCCTCCCTCGCTGTGTGCGTGTCTGTCCCTCGCTGTGTGTGTGCGTGTGTCCCTCCGTCGCTGTGTGTGTGTGTGCGTGTGTCCCTCCCTCGCTGTGTGTGTGTGTGTGTGTGTGTGTCCCTCCCTCGCTGTGTGTGCGTGTCCCTCCCTCGCTATGTGTGTGTGTCCCTCCCTCGCTGTGTGTGCATGTCCCTCCCTCGCTGTGTGTGTTTGTCCCCCTCACCGTGTGCGTGCGTGTCCCTCCCTCGCTGTGTGCGTGTGTGTGTGTCCCTCCCTCACTGTGTGTGTGTGTGTGTGTGTGTCCCTCCCTCGCTGTGTGTGCGTGTCCCTCCCTCGCTGTGTGTCTGTGTGTCCCTCCCTCGCTGTGTGTGTGTGTCCCTCCCTCGCTGTGTGTGTGTGTGTGCGTGTCCCTCCCTCGCTGTGTGTGTGTGTGTGTGTGTGTGTCCCTCCCTTGGTGTGTGTGCATATTCCTCTTTTTTTGTGTGTGTGTGTGTCCCTCCCTCGCTGTGTGTGGGTGTGTGTGTGTGTGTGTGTGTGTCCCTGCCTCACTGTGTGTGTGTGTGTCCCTCCCTCGCTGTGTGTGTGTGTGTGTGTGTGTGTTTGTGTGTTCCTCCCTCGCTGTGTGTGTGTGTGTGTGTGTGTGTGTGTGTGTGTGTGTGTGCGTGTGTGTCCCTCCCTCGCTGAGTGTGCGTCCCTCACTGTGTGCGTGTTCCTCCCTCGCTGTGTGTGTGCGTGTCCCTCCCTCGCTGTGTGTGCATGTCCCTCCCTCGCTGTTTGTGCGTGTTCCTCCCTCGCTGTGTGTGTGCGTGTCCCTCCCTCGCTGTGTGTGCGTGTCCCTCCCTCGCTGTGTGTGTGCGTGTCCCTCCCTCGCTGTGTGTGTGCGTGTGTCCCTCCCTCGCTGTGTGTGTGTGTCCCTCCCTCGGTGTGTGTGTGTGTGTCCCTCCGTCGCTGTATATGAGCGTGTCCCCCGCTCGCTGTATATGAGCATGTCCCTCTCTCGCTGTGTGCGTACATGTCCCTCCCTCGCTGTGTGCGTGTCCAACTCGCTGTGTGCGTGCGTGTCCCTCCCTCGCTGTGTGTGTGTTCCCTCCCTCGCTGTGTGTGCGTGTCCCTCCCTCGCTGTGTGTGCGTGTCCCTCCCTCGCTGTGTGCGTGCCCCCCTCAATGATTGGGAGTGTGTCCCTCCCTCGCTCTATATGAGCATATCGCTCCCTCGCTGTGTGTGTCCCACTCGCTGTGTGTGTGTGTGTCACTCCCTCGCTGAGTGTGCGCGTGTCCCTCTCTCGCTGTGTGTCTGCATGTCCTTCCCTCGCTGTGTGTGTGCGTGTCCCTCCCTCGCTGTGTGTGCGTGTCCCTCCCTCGCTGTGTGTGTGCGTTTCCCTCCCTCGCTGTGTGTGTGCGTGTCCCTCCCTCGCTGTGTGTACGTGTCTATCCCTCGCTGTGTGTGCGTGTCTATCCCTTGCTGTGTGTGCGTGTCCCTCCCTCGCTGAGTGTGCGTATCCCTCCCTCGTTGTGTGTGCGTGTCTCTCCCTCGCTGTGTGTGCTCGTATCCCTCCCTCGCTGTGTGTGTGCGTGTCCCTCCCTCGCTGTGTGCGTGCGTGTCCCTCCCTCGCTGTGTGTGTGTTCCCTCCCTCGCTGTGTGTGCGTGTCCCTCCCTCGCTGTGTGTGCGTGTCCCTCCCTCGCTGTGTGTGCGTGTCCCTCCCTCGCTGTGTGCGTGCCCACCTCAATGATTGCGAGTGTGTCCCTCCCTCGCTCTATATGAGCATATCGCTCCCTCGCTGTGTGTGTCCCCCTCGCTGTGTGTGTGTGTGTCACTCCCTCGCTGAGTGTGCGCGTGTCCCTCTCTCGCTGTGTGTGTGCATGTCCCTCCCTCGCTGTGTGTGTGCGTGTCCCTCCCTCGCTGTGTGTGTGCGTGTCCCTCCCTCGCTGTGTGTGTGCGTGTCCCTCCCTCGCTGTGTTTGTGCGTGTCCCTCCCTCGCTGTTTGTGCGTGTCCCTCCCTCGTATATGTGTGTGTGCGTGTCCCTTCCTCGCTGTGTGTGTGCGTGTCCCTCCCTCGCTGTGTGTGTCCCTCACTGTGTTTGTGTCCCTCCCTCATGTGTGTGTGTGTGCGTGTCCCTCCCTCGTGTGTGTGTGTGCGCGTGCGTGTCCCTCCCTCGTGTGTGTGTGTGTCCCTCCCTCGTGTGTGTGTGTGTGTGCGTGTGTGTGTGCGTGCGTGCCGCTCCCTCGTGAGTGAGTGTGTTTGTGCGTGCGTGTCCCTCCCTCGCTGTGTGTGTGTGTGTGTGTCCCTCCCTCGCTCTGTGTGTGTGTGTGTGTGTGTGTGTGTGTGTGTGTGTGTCACTCCCTCGCTGTGTGTGTGTGCGTGTCCTTCCCTTGGTGTGTGTGTGCGTGTCCTTCCCTTGGTGTGTGTGTGTGTGTCCCTCCCTCGCTGTGTGTGTGTGTGTCCCTCCCTCGCTGTGTGTGTGTGTGTGTTTCCCTCTCTCGCTGTGTGTGTGTGTGTGTGTCCCTCCCTCACTGTGTGTGTGTGTGCGTGTGTCCCTCCCTCGCTGTGTGTGTGTGTGTGTGTGTGTGGGTCCCTCCCTCGCTGTGTGTGTGTGTGTGTGTTTCCCTCCCTCGCTGTGTGTGTGTGTGTGTGTGTGTGTGTCCCTCCCTCGCTGTGTGTGCGTGGCCCTCCCTCGCTGTGTGTGTGTGTGTGTGTGTGTGTGTTTGTCCCTCCCTCGCTGTGTGTGTGTGTGTGTCCCTCCCTCGCTGTGTGTGTGTGTCCCTTCCTCGCTGTGTGTGTGTGTGTGTCCCTCCCTCGCTCTGTGTGTGTGTGTGTGTGTGTGTGTCACTCCCTCGCTGTGTGTGTGTGTGTGTGTCCCTCCCTCGCTGTGTGTGTGTGCGTGTCCTTCCCTTGGTGTGTGTGTGTGTGTCCCTCCCTCGCTGTGTGTGTGTGTGTCCCTCCCTCGCTGTGTGTGTGTGTCCCTCCCTCGCTGTGTGTGTGTGTGTGTGTGTCCCTCCCTTGGTGTGTGTGTGTGTGTGTGTGTGTGTGTGTGTGTCCCTCCCTCGCTCTGTGTGTGTGTGTGTGTGTGTGCGTGTGTCCCTCCCGCACTGTGTTTGTGTGTGTGTCCCTCCCTCGCTGTGTGTGTCCCTCCCTCGCTGTGTGTGTGTGTGTGTATGTGTGTCCCTCCCTCGCTGTGTGTGTGTGTGTGTATGTGTGTCCCTCCCTCGCTGTGTGTGTGTGTGTGTGTCCCTCCCTCGCTGTGTGTGTGTGTGTGTGTGTGTGTGTGTGTGTGTGTCCCTCCCTTGCTCTGTGTGTGTGTGTCCCTCCCTCGCTGTGTGTGTGTGTCCCTCCCTCGCTGTGTGTGTGTGTGTGTGTGTGTGTGTGTGTGTGTGTGTGTGTGTGTCCCTCCCTTGGTGTGTGTGCATATTCCTCTTTTGTTGTGTGTGTGTGTGTGTGTGTGTGTGTTTCCCTCCCTCGCTGTGTGTGTGTGTGTGTGTGTGTGTGTGTGTGTGTCCTTCCCTCACTGTGTGTGTGTGTGTGTGTGTGTGTCCCTCCCTCGCTGTGTGTGTGTGTGTGTGTGTGTCCCTCCCTCACTGTGTGTGTGTGTGTCCCTCCCTCACTGTGTGTGCGTGTGTGTCCCTCCCTCGCTCTGTGTGCATGTGTGTCCCTCCCACGCTGAGTGTGCATCCCTCACTGTGTGCGTGTTCCTCCATCGCTGTGTGTGTGCGTGTCCCTCCCTCGCTGTGTGTGCGTGTCCCTCCCTCGCTGTGTGTGCGTGTCCCTCCCTCGCTGTGTGTGCGTGTCCCTCCCTCGCTGTGTGTGCGTGTCCCTCCCTCGCTGTGTGTGCGTGTCTCTCCCT
>NW_027309865.1:487500-510000 GCF_047496795.1 Chiloscyllium punctatum
TCCCTCCCTCGCTGTGTGTGGGTGTGTGTGTGTGTGTGTGTCCCTGCCTCGCTGTGTGTGTGTGTGTGTCCCTCCCTCGCTGTGTGTGTGTGTGTGTCCCTCCCTTGCTGTGTGTGAGTGTGTTTGTGTGTCCCTCCCTCGCTGTGTGTGTGTGTGTGTGTCTGTGTGTGTGTGTGTGTGTGTGTGTCCCTCCCTCTCTTTGTTTGTGTGTGTGTCCCTCCGTCTTTGTGGGTGTGTGTGTGTGTGTGTGTCCCTCCCTCGCTGTGTGTGTGTGTGTCCCTCCCTCGCTGTGTGTGTGTGTGTGTCCCTCCCTCGCTGTGTGTGTGTGTGTGTCCCTCCGTCGCTGTGTGTGTGTGTGTGTCCCTCCGTCGCTGTGTGTGTGTGTGTCCCTCCCTCGCTGTGTGTGTGTGTGTGTCCCTCCCTCGCTGTGTGTGTGTGTCCCTCCCTCGCTGTGTGTGTGTGTGTCCCTCCCTCGCTGTGTGTGTGTGTGTGTCCCTCCCTCGCTGTGTGTGTGTGGGTGTCCGTCCCTCCGTCGCTCTGTGTGTGTGTGTGTGTCCCTCCCTCGCTGTGTGTGTGTGTCCCTCCCTCGCTGTGTGTGCGTGTCCCTCCCTCGCTGTGTGCGTGTCTGTCCCTCGCTGTGTGTGTGCGTGTGTCCCTCCGTCGCTGTGTGTGTGTGTGCGTGTGTCCCTCCCTCGCTGTGTGTGTGTGTGTGTGTGTGTGTCCCTCCCTCGCTGTGTGTGCGTGTCCCTCCCTCGCTATGTGTGTGTGTCCCTCCCTCGCTGTGTGTGCATGTCCCTCCCTCGCTGTGTGTGTTTGTCCCCCTCACCGTGTGCGTGCGTGTCCCTCCCTCGCTGTGTGCGTGTGTGTGTGTCCCTCCCTCACTGTGTGTGTGTGTGTGTGTGTGTCCCTCCCTCGCTGTGTGTGCGTGTCCCTCCCTCGCTGTGTGTCTGTGTGTCCCTCCCTCGCTGTGTGTGTGTGTCCCTCCCTCGCTGTGTGTGTGTGTGTGCGTGTCCCTCCCTCGCTGTGTGTGTGTGTGTGTGTGTGTGTGTCCCTCCCTTGGTGTGTGTGCATATTCCTCTTTTTTTGTGTGTGTGTGTGTCCCTCCCTCGCTGTGTGTGGGTGTGTGTGTGTGTGTGTGTGTGTCCCTGCCTCACTGTGTGTGTGTGTGTCCCTCCCTCGCTGTGTGTGTGTGTGTGTGTGTGTGTTTGTGTGTTCCTCCCTCGCTGTGTGTGTGTGTGTGTGTGTGTGTGTGTGTGTGTGTGTGTGCGTGTGTGTCCCTCCCTCGCTGAGTGTGCGTCCCTCACTGTGTGCGTGTTCCTCCCTCGCTGTGTGTGTGCGTGTCCCTCCCTCGCTGTGTGTGCATGTCCCTCCCTCGCTGTTTGTGCGTGTTCCTCCCTCGCTGTGTGTGTGCGTGTCCCTCCCTCGCTGTGTGTGCGTGTCCCTCCCTCGCTGTGTGTGTGCGTGTCCCTCCCTCGCTGTGTGTGTGCGTGTGTCCCTCCCTCGCTGTGTGTGTGTGTCCCTCCCTCGGTGTGTGTGTGTGTGTCCCTCCGTCGCTGTATATGAGCGTGTCCCCCGCTCGCTGTATATGAGCATGTCCCTCTCTCGCTGTGTGCGTACATGTCCCTCCCTCGCTGTGTGCGTGTCCAACTCGCTGTGTGTGTGGGTGTCCCTCCCTCGCTGTGTGTGTGCGTGTCACTCCCTCGCTGTGTGTGTGCGTGTCACTCCCTCGCTGTGTGTGCGTGTCCCTCCCTCGCTCTGTGTGTGTGTGTGTGTCCCTCCCTCGCTCTGTGTGTGTGTGTGTGTGTGCCTGTCCCTCCCACGCTGTGTGTGTGTGCGCGTGTCCCTCCCTCGCTGTGTGTGTGCGTGTCCCTCCCTCGCTGTGTGTGTGCGTGTCCGTCCCTCGCTGTGTGTGTGCGTGTCCCTCCCTCGCTCTGTGTGTGTGTATGTGCGCCTGTCCCTCCCACGCTGTGTGTGTGTGCGCGTGTCCCTCCCTCGCTGTGTGAGTGCGTGTCCCTCCCTCGTGTGTGTGTGTGTGTGTGTGTGTGTGTGTGTGTGCGTGTCCCTCCCACGCTGTGTGTGTGTGCGCGTGTCCCTCCCTCGCTGTGTGTGTGCGTGCCCCTACCTCGCTGTGTGAGTGCGTGTCCTTCCCTCGTGTGTGTGTGTGTGTGTTAGTGGGCGGCACGGTAGCACAGTGGTTAGTGCTGCTGCCTCACAGCGCCAGAGACCCAGGTTCATTTCCCGCCTCAGGTGACTGACTGGGTGGAGTTTGCACATTCTCCCCGTGTCTGCGTGGGTTTCCTCTGGGTGTTCCGGTTTCCTCCCACAGTCCAAAGATGTGCAGGTTAGGTGAATTGGCCATGCTAAATTGCCCGTAGTGTTAGGTAAGGGGTAGATGTAGGTGTAGGGATATGGGTGGGTTGCGCTTCGGCGGGGCGGTGTGGACTTGTTGGGCCGAAGGGCCTGTTTCCACACTGTAAGTAATCTAATCTAATCTAATCTAATCTAATTCCTCCCTCGTGTGTGTGTGTGTGTGTGTGTGTCCCTCCCTCGTGTGTGTGTGTGTGTGTGTCCCTCCCTCGTGTGTGTGTGTGTCCCTCCCTCGTGTGTGTGTGTGTCCCTCCCTCGTGTGTGCGTGTCCCCTTCACTGTGGGCATGTGTGTCCCTCTCTCGCTCGATATGAGCGTGTCCCTCCCTCGCTGTGTGTGTGCGTGCCCCTCCCTCGCTGTGTGTGCGCGTGCCCCTCCCTCGCTGTGTGTGCGCGTGTCCCTCCCTCGCTGTGTGTGTGCGTGTCCCTCCCTCGCTGTGAGTGTGTGTGTGTCCCTCTCTCGCTGTGTGTGTGTGCGTGTCCCTCTCTCGCTGTGTGTGTGTGCGTGTCCCTCCCTCGGTGTGTGTGTGCGCGTCCCTCCCTCTCTTTGTTTGTGTGTGTGTCCCTCCGTCTTTGCGTGTGCGCGTGTCCTTCCGTCGCTGTGTGTATGTGTGTGTGTGTCCCTCCCTCGCTGGGTGAGTGTGTGTGTGTGTCCCTCCCTCGCTGGGTGAGTGTGTGTGTGTGTGTGTGTGTCCCTCCCTCGCTGTGTGTGTGTGTGTCCCTCCCTCGCTGTGTGTGTGTGTGTGTGTGTGTGTGTGTGTGTGTGTGTGTGTGTGTCCCTCCCTCTCTTTGTTTGTGTGTGTGTCCCTCCGTCTTTGTGTGTGTGTGTGTGTGTGTGTGAACCTCCCTCGCTGTGTGTGTGTGTGTGTGTCCCTCCCTCGCTGTGTGTGTGTGTGTGTCCCTCCCTCGCTGTGTGTGTGTGTGTGTCTCCCTCCCTCGCTGTGTGTGTGTGTGTGTGTGTCCCTCCGTCGCTGTGTGTGTGTGTCCCTCCCACGCCGTGTGTGTGTGTGTGTCCCTCCCTCGCTGTGTGTGTGTGTGTGTGTCCGTCCCTCCGTCGCTCTGTGTGTGTGTGTGTGTGTGTCCCTCCCTTGCTGTGTGTGTGTGTCCCTCCCTTGCTGTGTGTGTGTGTCCCTCCCTCGCTGTGTGTGCGTGTCCCTCCCTCGCTGTGTGCGTGTCCCTCCCTCGCTGTGTGTGTGTGTGTGTCCCTCCCTCGCTGTGTGTGTGTGTGTCCCCCTCCCACGCTGTGTGTGTGTGTGTCCCTCCCTCGCTGTGTGTGTGTGTGTGTGTGTGTGTGTGTTTCCCTCCCTCGCTGTGTGTGCGTGTCCCTCCCTCCCTATGTGTGTGTGTCCCTCCCTCGCTGTGTGTGCATGTCCCTCCCTCGCTGTGTGTGTGCGTGTCCCCCTCACTGTGTGCGTACGTGTCCCTCCCTCGCTGTGTGCGTGCGTGTCCCTCCCTCTCTGTGTGTGAGCGTGTCGCTCCCTCGCTGTGCATGCGTGTCCCTGCCTTGCGTTTTATGCGTGTCCCCCACTTGTGGTGTGTGTGTGTGTACCTCCCTCGCTGTGTGTGTGTGTCCCTCCCTCGCTGTGTGTGCGTGCAACTCCCTTGCAGTGTGTGCGTGTCCCCCACTTGTGTGTGTGTGTTTGCGTGTGTGTACCTTCCTCGCTGTGTATGTCTGTGCGTGTCCCTGCCTCACTGTCTGTGTGTGTTCCTCTCTCACTGTGTGTGAGCGTATCCCTCCCTTGGTGTGTGCGCGAGTCCCTCCCTCGCTGAGTGCGCGGGCCCCACCCTCGCTGTGTGTGTGTGTGTGTCTCCCTCGTTGTGAGTGTGTTCCTCCCTCAATGTGTGCGCGTGTCCCTCCCTCGCTGTGTGCATGCGTGTCCCTACCTCACTGTTAATGTGTGTGTGAGTCCCTCCCTTGCTATGGGAGTGCATGTCTCTCACTCTTACAGTGTGTGCGTGTCCCTCCCTCGCTGCGTGTGTGCGTGTCCCTCCCTCGCTGTGTGTGTGTGCGTGTCCGTCCCTCGTCGCTGTGTGTGCGTGTCCCTCCCTCGCTGAGTGTGCTTGTCCCTCCCTCGCTGTGTGTGTGCGTGTCCCTCCCTCGCTGTGTGTGTGCGTGTCCCTCCCTCGCTGTGTGTGCGTGTCCCTCCCTCGCTGAGTGTGCGTGTCCCTCCCTCGCTGTGTGTGCGTATCCCTCCCTCGTTGTGTGTGCATATCCCTCCCTCGCTGTGTGTGCGTGTCCCTCCCTCGCTGTGTGCGTGCGTGTCCCTCCCTCGCTGTGTGTGCGTTCCCTCCCTCGCTGTGTGTGCGTGTCCCTCCCTCGCTGTGTGCGCGTGTCCCTCCCTCGCTGTGTGCGTGCCCCCCTCAATGATTGCGAGTGTGACCCTCCCTCGCTCTATATGAGCGTATCGCTCCCTCGCTGTGTGTGTCCCCCTCGCTGTGTGTGTGTGTGTCACTCCCTCGCTGAGTGTGCGCGTGTCCCTCTCTCGCTGTGTGTGTGCATGTCCCTCCCTCGCTGTGTGTGTGCGTGTCCCTCCCTCGCTGTGTGTGTGCGTGTCCCTCCCTCGCTGTGTGTGTGCGTGTCCCTCCCTCACTGTGTTTGTGCGTGTACCTCCCTCGCTGTGTGTGTGTGTGCGTGTCCCTCCCTCGCTGTGTGTGTGTGTGTGTGTGTGTGTGTGTGTGTGTCCCTCCCTTGGTGTGTGTGCATATTCCTCTTTTGTTGTGTGTGTCCCTCGCTGTGTGTGTGTGTGTGTGTGTCCCTCACTCACTGTGTGTGCGTGCGTGTCCCTCCCTCGCTGTGTGCGTGCATGTCCGTCCCTTGCTGTGTGCGTGACCCCTCACTGTGTGTGTGTGTGTGTGTGTGTGTGTGTCCCTCCCTCGCTGTGTGTGTCCCTCCCTCGCTGTGTGTATGTGTGTGTGTGTGTGTCCCTCCCTCGCTGTGTGTGTGTGTGTGTCCCTCCCTCGCTGTGTGTGTGTGTGTCCCTCCCTCGCTGTGTGTGTGTGTGTGTCCCTCCCTCGCTGTGTGTGTGTGTGTCCCTCCCTCGCTGTGTGTGTGTGTGTCCCTCCCTCGCTGTGTGTGTGTGTGTGTGTGTGTGTGTGTGTGTCACTCCCTCGCTGTGTGTGTGTGTGTCCCTCCCTCGCTGTGTGTGTGTGTGTCCCTCCCTCGCTGTGTGTGTGTGTGTGTGTGTGTGTGTGTGTCACTCCCTCGCTGTGTGTGTGTGTCACTCCCTCGCTGTGTGTGTGTGTGTCCCTCCCTCGCTGTGTGTGTGTGTCCCTCCCTTACTGTGTGTGTGTGCGTGTCCTTCCATTGGTGTGTGTGCATATTCCTCTTTTGTTGTCTGTGTGTGTGTGTGTGTGTGTCCCTGCCTCGCTGTGTGTGTGTGTGTCCCTCCCTCGCTGTGTGTGTGTGTGTGTGTGTGTGTGTGTGTGTGTGTGTTTCCCTCCCTCGCTGTGTGTGTGTGTGTGTGTCCCTCCCTCACTGTGTGTGTGTGTGTGTCCCTCCCTCACTGTGTGTGCGTGTGTGTCCCTCCCTCGCTGAGTGTGCATCCCTCACTGTGTGCATGTTCCTCCCTCGCTGTGTTTGTGCGTGTCCCTCCCTCGCTGTGTGTGCGTGTCCCTCCCTCGCTGTGTGTGTGTGTGTCCCTCCCTCGCTGTGTGTTTGCGTGTCCCTCCCTCTCTGTGTGTGTGCGCGTCCCTCCCTGGCTGTGTGTGTGCGTGTCCCTCCCTCGCTGTGTGTGCGTGTCCCTCCCTCGCTGTGTGTGCGTGTCCCTCCCTCGCTGTGTGTGCGTGTCCCTCCCTCGCTGTGTGCGTGCCCCCCTCAATGATTGCGAGTGTGTCCCTCCCTCGCTCTATATGAGCGTATCGCTCCCTCGCTGTGTGTGTCCCCCTCGCTGTGTGTGTGTGTGTCCCCCTCGCTGTGTGTGTGTGTGTCCCTCCCTCGCTGTGTGTGTCCCCCTCGCTGTGTGTGTGCGTGTCACTCCCTCGCTGTGTGTGTGCGTGTCACTCCCTCGCTGTGTGTGTGCGTGTCCCTCTCTCGCTATGTGTGTGCATTTCCCTCCCTCGCTGTGTGTGTGTGTGTCCCTCCCTCGCTGTGTGTGTGTCCCTCCCTCGCTGTGTGTGTGCGTGTCCCTCCCTCGCTGTGTGTGTGCGTGTTCCCACTCGCTGTGTGTGTGCGTGTCCCTCCCTCGCTGTGTGCGTGCGTGTCCCTCCCTCGCTGTGTGTGTCCCTCACTGTGTTCGTGTCCCTCCCTCGTGTGTGTGTGTGTGCGTGTCCCTCCCTCGTGTGTGTGTGTGCGCCTGCGTGTCCCTCCCTCGTGTGTGTGTGCGTGTCCCTCCCTCGTGTGTGTGTGTGTGCGTGCGTGTCCCTCCCTCGCTGTGTGTCCCTCACTGTGTTCGTGTCCCTCCCTCGTGTGTGTGTGCGTGTCCCTCCCTCGTGTGTATGTGTGTGTGTGTGTGTGTGCGTGCGTGCCCCTCCCTCGTGAGTGTGTGTGTGTGCATGCGTGTCCCTACCTCGCTGTTAATGTGTGTGTGAGTCCCTCCCTTGCTATGGGAGTGCATGTCTCTCACTCTTACAGTGTGTACGTGTCCCTCTCTCGCTGCGTGTGTGCGTGTCCCTCCCTCGCTGTGTGTGTGTGCGTGTCCGTCCCTCGTCGCTGTGTGTGCGTGTCCCTCCCTCGCTGAGTGTGCTTGTCCCTCCCTGGCTGTGTGCATGCGTGTCCCTCCCTCGCTGTGTGTGTGTTCCCTCCCTCGCTGTGTGTGCGTGTCCCTCCCTCGCTGTGTGCGCGTGTCCCTCCCTCGCTGTGTGCGTGCCCCCCTCAGTGATTGCGAGTGTGTCCCTCCCTTGCTCTATATGAGCGTATCGCTCCCTCGCTGTGTGTGTCCCCCTCGCTGTGTGTGTGCGTGTCACTCCCTCGCTGTGTGTGTGCGTGTCCCTCTCTCGCTGTGTGTGTGCATGTCCCTCCCTCGCTGTGTGTGTGCGTGTCCCTCCCTCGCTGTGTGTGTGCGTGTCCCCCCTCGCTGTGTGTGTGCGTGTCCCTCCCTCGCTGTGTGTGTGTCCCTCCCTCGCTGTGTATGTGTGTGTGTCCCTCCCTCGCTGTGTGTGTGCGTGTCCCTCCCTCGCTGTGTGTGTGCGTGTCCCTCCCTCGTGGTGTGCGTGTCCCTTCCTCGCTGTGTGTGTGCGTGTCCCTCCCTCGCTGTGTGCGTTCGTGTCCCTCCCTCGCTGTGTGTGTCCCTCACTGTGTTCGTTCCCTCCCTCGTGTGTGTGTGTGCGCGTGCGTGTCCCTCCCTCGTGTGTGTGTTCGTGTCCCTCCCTCGTGTGTGTGTGTGTGTGTGTGCGCGTGCGTGCCCCTCCCTCGTGAGTGTGTGTGTGTGCGTGCGTGTCCCTCCCTCGCTGTGTGCGTGCATGTCCGTCCCTTGCTGTGTGCGTGACCCCTCACTGTGTGTGTGTGTTTGTGTGTGTCCCTCCCTCGCTCTGTGTTTGTGTATCCCTCCCTCGCTGTGTGTGTGTATGTGTCCCTCCCTCGCTGTGTGTGTGTGTGTCCCTCCCTCGCTGTGTGTGTGTGTGTGTGTGTATGTGTGTGTCCCCCTCGCTGTGTGTGTGTGTCCCTCCCTCGCTGTGTGTGTCCCTCCCTCACTGTGTGTGTGTGCCCCTCCCTCGCTGTGTGTGTGTGTGTGTCCCTCCCTCGGTGTGTGTGTGTGTGTGTGTGTGTGCGCGTGTCCCTCCCTCGCTGTGTGTGTGTGTGTGTGTGTGTGTGTGTGTGTGTGTGTGTCCCTCCCTTGGTGTGTGCATATTCCTCTTTTGTTGTGTGTGTGTGTCCCTCCCTCGCTGTGTGTGGGTGGGTGTGTGTGTGTGTGTGTGTGTGTGTCCCTCCCTCGCTGTGTATGTGTGTGTGTGTCCCTCCCTCGCTGTGTGTGTGTGTGTTTGTGTGTCCCTCCCTCGCTGTGTATGTGTGTGTGTGTGTGTGTGTGTCCCTCCCTCGCTGTGTGTGCGTCCCTCACTGTGTGCGTGTTCCTCCCTCGCTGTGTGTGTGCGTGTCCCTCCCTCGCTGTGTGTGCGTGTCCCTCCTCGCTGTGTGTGTGTGTCCCTCCTCGCTGTGTGTGTGCGTGTCCCTCCTTCGCTGTGTGTTTGAGTGTCCCTCCCTCGCTGTATGTGTGCGTGTCCCTCCCTCGCTGTGGGTGCGTGTCCCTCCCTCGCTGTGTGTGCGTGTCCCTCCCTCGCTGTGTGTGTGCGTGTCCCTCCCTCGCTGTGTGTGCCTGTCCCTCCCTCGCTGTGTGTGTGCGTGTCCCTCCCTCGCTGTGTGCGTGCGTGTCCCTCCCTCGCTGTGTGTGCGTGTCCCTCCCTCGCTGTGTGTGTGTGTCTATCCCTCGCTGTGTGTGCGTGTCCCTCCCTCGTTGTGTGTGCGTGTCTCTCCCTCACTGTGTGTGTGCGTGTCCCTCCCTCGCGGTGTGTGTGTGTCTGTCCCTCCCTCGCTGTGTGCGTGCGTGTCCCTCCCTCGCTGTGTGCGTGCGTGTCCCTCCCTCGCTGTGTGTGTGCGTTTCTCTCCCTCGCTGTGTGTGTGCGTGTCCCTCCCTCGCTGTGTGTGTGTGTGTGTGTGTCCCTCCCTCACTGTGTGTGTGTGTGTCCCTCCCTCACTGTGTGTGTGTGTGTGTGTGTGTGTGTGTCCTTCCCTCGCTGTGTGTGCGTGTCCCTCCCTCGCTCTGTGTGTGCTTGTCCCTCCCTCGCTGTGTGTGCGTGTCCTTCGCTCGCTGTGTGTGTGCGTGTCCCTCCCTCGCTGTGTGTGCGTGTTCCTCCCTCGCTGTGTGTGTGTGTGTGCGTGTCCCTCCCTCGCTGTGTGTGTTTGAGTGTGTGCGTGTCCCTCCCTTGGTGTGTGTGCATATTCCTCTTTTGTTGTGTGTGTGTGTCCCTGCCTCGCTGTGTGTGTGTGTGTCCCTGCCTCGCTGTGTGTGTGTGTGTCCCTCCCTCGCTGCGTGTGTGTGTGTGTGTTTCCCTCCCTCGCTGTGTGTGTGTGTGTGTGTGTGTGTGTGTCCCTCCCTCGCTGTGTATGTGTGCGTGCGTGACCCTCCCTCGCTGTGTGCGTGCGTGTCCCTCCCTCGCTGTGTGCGTGCGTGTCCCTCCCTCGCTGTGTGTGCGTTTCTCTCCCTCGCTGTGTGTGTGCGTGTCCCTCCCTCGCTGTGTGTGTGTGTGTGTGTCCCTCCCTCACTGTGTGTGTGTGTGTCCCTCCCTCACTGTGTGTGTGTGTGTGTGTGTGTCCCTCCCTCGCTGTGTGTGCGTGTCCCTCCCTCGCTGTGTGTGCGTGTCCCTCCTCGCTGTGTGTGTGCGTGTCCCTCCCTCGCTGTGTGTGTGAGTGTCCTCCCTCGCTGTGTATGTGCGTGTCCCTCCCTCGCTGTGTGTGCATGTCCCTCCCTCGCTGTGTGTGCATGTCCCTCCCTCGCTGTGTGTGTGCGTGTCACTCCCTCGCTGTGTGTGCGTGTCACTTCCTCGCTGTGTGTGCGTGTCACTCCCTCGCTGTGTGTGCGTGTCCCTCCCTCGCTGTGTGTGTGCGTGTCACTCCCTCGCTGTGTGTGCGTGTCACTCCCTCGCTGTGTGTGCGTGTCCCTCCCTCGCTGTGTGTGCGTGTCCCTCCCTCGCTGTGTGTGTGCGTTTCTCTCCCTCACTGTGTGTGTGCGTGTCCCTCCCTCGCTGTGTGTGCGTGTCCCTCCCTCGCTGTGTGTGTGCGTGTCCCTCCCTCGCTGTGTGTGTGCGTGTCCCTCCCTCGCTGTGTGTGCGTGTCCCTCCCTCGCTGTGTGTGCGTGTCTATCCCTCGCTGTGTGTGCGTGTCCCTCCCTCGTTGTGTGTGCGTGTCTCTCCCTCACTGTGTGTGTGCGTGTCCCTCCCTCGCGGTGTGTGTGTGTCTGTCCCTCCCTCGCTGTGTGCGTGCGTGTCCCTCCCTCGCTGTGTGCGTGCGTGTCCCTCCCTCGCTGTGTGTGTGCGTTTCTCTCCCTCGCTGTGTGTGTGCGTGTCCCTCCCTCGCTGTGTGTGTGTGTGTGTGTCCCTCCCTCACTGTGTGTGTGTGTGTCCCTCCCTCACTGTGTGTGTGTGTGTGTGTGTGTGTGTGTGTGTGTCCTTCCCTCGCTGTGTGTGCGTGTCCCTCCCTCGCTCTGTGTGTGCTTGTCCCTCCCTCGCTGTGTGTGCGTGTCCCTCGCTCGCTGTGTGTGTGCGTGTCCCTCCCTCGCTGTGTGTGCGTGTTCCTCCCTCACTGTGTGTGTGTGTGTGCGTGTCCCTCCCTCGCTGTGTGTGCGTGTTCCTCCCTCGCTGTGTGTGTGTGTGTGCGTGTCCCTCCCTCGCTGTGTGTGTGTGTCCCTCCCTCGCTGTGTGTGTTTGAGTGTGTGCGTGTCCCTCCCTTGGTGTGTGTGCATATTCCTCTTGTGTGTGTGTGTCCCTGCCTCGCTGTGTGTGTGTGTGTCCCTGCCTCGCTGTGTGTGTGTGTGTCCCTCCCTCGCTGTGTGTGTGTGTGTGTTTCCCTCCCTCGCTGTGTGTGTGTGTGTGTGTGTCCCACCCTCGCTGTGTATGTGTGCGTGCGTGACCCTCTCTCGCTGTGTGTGTGCGTTTCTCTCCCTCGCTGTGTGTGTGCGTTTCTCTCCCTCGCTGTGTGTGTGCGTGTCCCTCCCTCGCTGTGTGTGTGTGTGTGTGTGTCCCTCCCTCACTGTGTGTGTGTGTGTCCCTCCCTCGCTGTGTGTGCGTGTCCCTCCCTCGCTGTGTGTGCGTGTCCCTCCCTCGCTGTGTGCGTGCCCCCCTCAATGATTGCGAGTGTGTCCCTCCCTCGCTCTATATGAGCGTATTGCTCCCTCGCTGTGTGTGTCCCCCTCGCTGTGTGTGTCCCCCTCGCTGTGTGTGTGCGTGTCACTCCCTCGCTGTGTGTGTGCGTGTCCCTCTCTCGCTATGTGTGTGCATTTCCCTCCCTCGCTGTGTGTGTGCGTGTCCCTCCCTCTCTGTGTGTGTGAGTGTCCTCCCTCGCTGTGTATGTGCGTGTCCCTCCCTCGCTGTGTGTGCATGTCCCTCCCACGCTGTGTGTGTGCGTGTCACTCCCTCACTGTGTGTGCGTGTCACTCCCTCGCTGTGTGTGCGTGTCCCTCCCTCGCTGTGTGTGTGCGTGTCACTCCATCGCTGTGTGTGCGTGTCACTCCCTCGCTGTGTGTGCGTGTCACTCCCTCGCTGTGTGTGCGTGTCACTCCCTCGCTGTGTGTGCGTGTCTCTCACTCGCTGTGTGTGTGCGTGTCTCTCACTCGCTGTGTGTGTGCGTATCCCTCCCTCGCTGTGTGTGTGCGTGTCCCTCCCTCGCTGTGTGTGTGCGTGTCCCTCCCTCGCTGTGTGTGCGTGTCCCTCTCTCGCTGTGTGTGCGTGTCCCTCCCTCGCTGTGTGCGTGCCCCCCTCAATGATTGCGAGTGTGTCCCTCCCTCGCTCTATATGAGCGTATCGCTCCCTCGCTGTGTGTGTCCCCCTCGCTGTGTGTGTGTGTGTCCCCCTCGCAGTGTGTGTGCGTGTCACTCCCTCGCTGTGTGTGTGCGTGTCCCTCTCTCGCTATGTGTGTGCATTTCCCTCCCTCGCTGTGTGTGTGTGTGTGTCCCTCCCTCGCTGTGTGCGTGTCCAACTCGCTGTGTGTGTGTGTGTCCCTCTCTCGCTATGTGTGTGCATTTCCCTCCCTCGCTGTGTGTGTGTGTGTGTGTCCCTCCCTCGCTGTGTGTGTGTCCCTCCCTCGCTGTGTGTGTGCGTGTCCCTCCCTCGCTGTGTGTGTGCGTGTTCCCCCTCGCTGTGTGTGTGCGTGTCCCTCCCTCGCTGTGTGCGTGCGTGTCCCTCCCTCGCTGTGTGTGTCCCTCACTGTGTTCGTGTCCCTCCCTCGTGTGTGTGTGTGTGCGTGTCCCTCCCTCGTGTGTGTGTGTGCGCCTGCGTGTCCCTCCCTCGTGTGTGTGTGCGTGTCCCTCCCTCGTGTGTGTGTGTGTGTGTGCGTGCGTGTCCCTCCCTCGCTGTGTGTCCCTCACTGTGTTCGTGTCCCTCCCTCGTGTGTGTGTGCGTGTCCCTCCCTCGTGTGTATGTGTGTGTGTGTGTGTGTGCGTGCGTGCCCCTCCCTCGTGAGTGTGTGTGTGTGCGTGCGTGTCCCTCCCTCGCTGTGTGCGTGCATGTCCGTCCCTTGCTGTGTGCGTGACCCCTCACTGTGTGTGTGTTTGTGTGTCCCTCCCTCGCTGTGTGTGTGTGTGTGTGTGTGTGTCCCTCCCTCGCTGTGTGTGTGCGTGTCCCTCCCTCGCTGTGTGTGTGTGTGTGTGTGTGTGTGTGTGTGTGTGTGTCCCTCCCTTGGTGTGTGTGCATATTCCTCTTTTATTGTGTATGTGTGTCCCTCCCTCGCTGTGTGTGGGTGTGTGTGTGTGTCCCTGCCTCGCTGTGTGTGTGTCCCTCCCTCACTGTGTGTGTGTGTGTGTGTGTGTGTCCCTCCCTCGCTGTGTGTGTGTGTGTGTTTGTGTGTGTCTGTGTCCCTCCCTCACTGTGTGTGTGTGTGTGTTTTCCTCCCTAACTGTGTGTGTGTGTGTGTGTGTGTGTGTGTGTGTGTGTGTACCTCCCTCACTGTGTGTTCGTGTCCCTCCCCCGCTGTGTGTGTGTGTGTGTTTGTGTGTGTGCGTGTCCCTCCCTAACTGTGTGTGTGTGTGTGTGTGTGTTACCCTCACTCGCTGTGTGTGTGTGTGTGTGTCCCTCCCTCACTGTGTGTGTGTGTGTCCTTCCCTCGCTGTGTGTGCGTATCCCTCCCTCGCTCTGTGTGTGCGTGTCCCTCCCTCGCTGTGTGTGCGTGTCCCTCCCTCGCTGTGTGTGCGTGTCCCTCCCTCGCTGTGTGTGTGTGTGTCCCTCCCTCGCTGTGTGTGCGTGTCCCTCCCTCGCTGTGTGTGCGTGTCCCTCCCTCGCTGTGTGTGCGTGTCCCTCGCTCGCCGTGTGTGTGCGTGTCCCTCGCTCGCTGTGTGTGTGTGTCCCTCGCTCGCTGTGTGTGTGTGTCCCTCCCTCGCTGTGTGTGCGTGTCCCTCCCTCGCTGTGTGTGTGTGTCCCTCCCTCGCTGTGTGTGTGTTGAGTGCGTGCGTGTCCCTCCCTTGGTGTGTGTGCATATTCCTCTTTTGTTGTGTGTGTGTGTCCCTCTCTCGCTGTGTGTGTGTGTCCCTGCCTCGCTGTGTGTGTGTGTGTCCCTCCCTCGCTGTGTGTGTGTGTGTGTGTGTGTGTGTTACCCTCACTCGCTGTGTGTGTGTGTGTGTGTCCCTCCCTCGCTGTGTGTGTGTGTGTGTGTGTGTCCCTCCCTCACTGTGTGTGTGTGTGTGTCCTTCCCTCGCTGTGTGTGCGTGTCCCTCCCTCGCTCTGTGTGTGCGTGTCCCTCCCTCGCTGTGTGTGCGTGTCCCTCGCTCGCTGTGTGTGTGCGTGTCCCTCCCTCGCTGTGTGTGTGTGTCCCTCCCTCGCTGTGTGTGCGTGTTCCTCCCTCGCTGTGTGTGTGTGTGTGTGCGTGTCCCTCCCTCGCTGTGTGTGTGTGTCCCTCCCTCGCTGTGTGTGTTTGAGTGTGCGCGTGTCCCTCCCTTGGTGTGTGTGCATATTCCTCTTTTGTTGTGTGTGTGTGTCCCTGCCTCGCTGTGTGTGTGTGTGTCCCTCCCTCGCTGTGTGTGTGTGTGTGTGTGTGTGTGTGTGTGTGTGTGTGTGTGTGTGTGTGTGTCCCTTCCTCGCTGTGTGTGTGTGTGTGTGTGTGTGTGTGTGTGTGTGTTTCCCTCCCTCGCTGTGTGTGTGTGTGTGTGTGTGTGTCCCTCCCTCGCTGTGTGTGTGTGTGTGTCCCTCCCTCACTGTGTTTGTGTGTGTGTGTGTCCCTCCCTCACTGTGTGTGTGTGTGTGTGTGTGTCCCTCCCTTGCTCTGTGTGCATGTGTGTCCCTCCCTCGCTGAGTGTGCGTCCCTCACTGTGTGCGTGTCCCTCCCTCGCTGTGTGTGCGTGTCCCTCCCTCGCTGTGTGTGCGTGTCCCTCCCTCGCTGTGTGTGCGTGTCCCTCCTCGCTGTGTGTGTGCGTGTCCCTCCTCGCTGTGTGTGTGAGTGTCCCTCCCTCGCTGTGTATGTGCGTGTCCCTCCCTCGCTGTGTGTGCATGTCCCTCCCTCGCTGTGTGTGTGCGTGTCCCTCCCTCGCTGTGTGTGCATGTCACTCCCTCGCTGTGTGTGCGTGTCCCTCCCTCGCTGTGTGTGCGTGTCTCTCCCTCGCTGTGTGTGTGCGTATCCCTCCCTCGCTCTGTGTGTGCGTGTCCCTCCCTCGCTGTGTGCGTGCGTGTCCCTCCCTCGCTGTGTGTGCGTTCCCTCCCTCGCTGTGTGTGCATGTCCCTCCCTCGCTGTATGTGTGCGTGTCCCTCCCTTGCTGTGTGTGCGTGTCACTCCCTCGCTGTGTGTGCGTGTCCCTCCCTCGCTGTGTGTGCGTGTCTCTCCCTCGCTGTGTGTGTGCGTATCCCTCCCTCGCTGTGTGTGTGCGTGTCCCTCCCTCGCTGTGTGCGTGCGTGTCCCTCCCTCGCTGTGTGTGCGTGTCCCTCCTCGCTGTGTGTGTGCGTGTCCCTCCCTCGCTGTGTGTGTGCGTGTCCCTCCCTCGCTGTGTGTGCGTGTCCCTCTCTCGCTGTGTGTGCGTGTCCCTCTCTCGCTGTGTGTGCGTGTCTCTCCCTCGCTCTGTGTGTGCGTGTCCCTCCCTCGCTGTGTGTGTGCGTGTCCCTCCCTCGCTGTGTGTGCGTGTCCCTCCCTCGCTGTGTGTGCGTGTCACTCCCTCGCTGTGTGTGCGTGTCACTCCCTCGCTGTGTGTGTGCGTGTCCCTCCCTCGCTGTGTGTGTGTGTGTGTGTGTGTGTGTGTGTGTGTGTGTGTGTGTGTGTGTCCCTCCCTTGGTGTGTGTGCATATTCCTCTTTTATTGTGTATGTGTGTCCCTCCCTCGCTGTGTGTGGGTGTGTGTGTGTGTCCCTGCCTCGCTGTGTGTGTGTCCCTCCCTCACTGTGTGTGTGTGTGTGTGTGTGTGTGTCCCTCCCTCGCTGTGTGTGTGTGTGTGTGTGTGTTTGTGTGTGTGTGTGTCCCTCCCTCACTGTGTGTGTGTGTGTGTGTGTGTTTTCCTCCCTAACTGTGTGTGTGTGTGTGTGTGTGTGTGTGTGTGTGTGTACCTCCCTCACTGTGTGTTCGTGTCCCTCCCCCGCTGTGTGTGTGTGTTTGTGTGTGTGTGTGTCCCTCCCTCACTGTGTGTGTGTGTGTGTGTCCCTCCCTCACTGTGTGTGTGTGTGTGTGTTTTCCTCCCTAACTGTGTGTGTGTGTGTGTGTGTGTTACCCTCACTCGCTGTGTGTGTGTGTGTGTGTCCCTCCCTCGCTGTGTGTTTGTGTGTGTGTGTCCCTCCCTCACTGTGTGTGTGTGTGTCCTTCCCTCGCTGTGTGTGCGTATCCCTCCCTCGCTCTGTGTGTGCGTGTCCCTCCCTCGCTGTGTGTGCGTGTCCCTCCCTCGCTGTGTGTGCGTGTCCCTCCCTCGCTGTGTGTGTGTGTGTCCCTCCCTCGCTGTGTGTGCGTGTCCCTCCCTCGCTGTGTGTGCGTGTCCCTCCCTCGCTGTGTGTGCGTGTCCCTCGCTCGCCGTGTGTGTGCGTGTCCCTCGCTCGCTGTGTGTGTGTCCCTCGCTCGCTGTGTGTGCGTGTCCCTCCCTCGCTGTGTGTGCGTGTCCCTCGCTCGCTGTGTGTGCGTGTCCCTCCCTCGCTGTGTCTGCGTGTCCCTCCCTCGCTGTGTGTGTGTGTCCCTCCCTCGCTGTGTGTGTGTTGAGTGCGTGCGTGTCCCTCCCTTGGTGTGTGTGCATATTCCTCTTTTGTTGTGTGTGTGTGTCCCTCTCTCGCTGTGTGTGTGTGTCCCTGCCTCGCTGTGTGTGTGTGTGTCCCTCCCTCGCTGTGTGTGTGTGTGTGTGTGTGTGTGTGTGTGTTACCCTCACTCGCTGTGTGTGTGTGTGTGTGTCCCTCCCTCGCTGTGTGTGTGTGTGTGTGTGTGTCCCTCCCTCACTGTGTGTGTGTGTCTCCCTCCCTCACTGTGTGTGTGTGCGTGTCCCTCCCTCGCTCTGTGTGTGCGTGTCCCTCCCTCGCTCTGTGTGTGCGTGTCCCTCCCTCGCTGTGTGTGCGTGTCCCTCGCTCGCTGTGTGTGTGCGTGTCCCTCCCTCACTGTGTGTGTGTGTCCCTCCCTCGCTGTGTGTGCGTGTTCCTCCCTCGCTGTGTGTGTGTGTGTGTGCGTGTCCCTCCCTCGCTGTGTGTGTGTGTCCCTCCCTCGCTGTGTGTGTTTGAGTGTGCGCGTGTCCCTCCCTTGGTGTGTGTGCATATTCCTCTTTTGTTGTGTGTGTGTGTCCCTGCCTCGCTGTGTGTGTGTGTGTCCCTCCCTCGCTGTGTGTGTGTGTGTGTGTGTGTGTTTCCCTCCCTCGCTGTGTGTGTGTGTGTGTGTGTGTGTCCCTCCCTCGCTGGGTGTGTGTGTGTGTCCCTCCCTCACTGTGTTTGTGTGTGTGTGTGTCCCTCCCTCACTGTGTGTGTGTGTGTGTGTGTGTCCCTCCCTTGCTCTGTGTGCATGTGTGTCCCTCCCTCGCTGAGTGTGCGTCCCTCACTGTGTGCGTGTCCCTCCCTCGCTGTGTGTGCGTGTCCCTCCCTCGCTGTGTGTGCGTGTCCCTCCCTCGCTGTGTGTGCGTGTCCCTCCTCGCTGTGTGTGTGCGTGTCCCTCCTCGCTGTGTGTGTGAGTGTCCCTCCCTCGCTGTGTATGTGCGTGTCCCTCCCTCGCTGTGTGTGCATGTCCCTCCCTCGCTGTGTGTGTGCGTGTCCCTCCCTCGCTGTGTGTGCATGTCACTCCCTCGCTGTGTGTGCGTGTCCCTCCCTCGCTGTGTGTGCGTGTCTCTCCCTCGCTGTGTGTGTGCGTATCCCTCCCTCGCTCTGTGTGTGCGTGTCCCTCCCTCGCTGTGTGCGTGCGTGTCCCTCCCTCGCTGTGTGTGCGTTCCCTCCCTCGCTGTGTGTGCATGTCCCTCCCTCGCTGTATGTGTGCGTGTCCCTCCCTTGCTGTGTGTGCGTGTCACTCCCTCGCTGTGTGTGCGTGTCCCTCCCTCGCTGTGTGTGCGTGTCTCTCCCTCGCTGTGTGTGTGCGTATCCCTCCCTCGCTGTGTGTGTGCGTGTCCCTCCCTCGCTGTGTGCGTGCGTGTCCCTCCCTCGCTGTGTGTGCGTGTCCCTCCTCGCTGTGTGTGTGCGTGTCCCTCCCTCGCTGTGTGTGTGCGTGTCCCTCCCTCGCTGTGTGTGCGTGTCCCTCTCTCGCTGTGTGTGCGTGTCCCTCTCTCGCTGTGTGTGCGTGTCCCTCCCTCGCTGTGTGTGTGCGTGTCCCTCCCTCGCTGTGTGTGCGTGTCCCTCCCTCGCTGTGTGTGCGTGTCACTCCCTCGCTGTGTGTGCGTGTCACTCCCTCGCTGTGTGTGTGCGTATCCCTCCCTCGCTGTGTGTGTGCGTGTCCCTCCCTCGCTGTGTGTGTGCGTGTCCCTCCCTCGCTGTGTGTGCGTGTCCCTCTCTCGCTGTGTGTGCGTGTCCCTCCCTCGCTGTGTGCGTGCCCCCCTCAATGATTGCGAGTGTGTCCCTCCCTCGCTCTATATGAGCGTATCGCTCCCTCGCTGTGTGTGTCCCCCTCGCTGTGTGTGTGTGTGTCCCTCCCTCGCTGTGTGTGTCCCCCTCGCTGTGTGTGTGCGTGTCACTCCCTCGCTGTGTGTGTGCGTGTCCCTCTCTCGCTATGTGTGTGCATTTCCCTCCCTCGCTGTGTGTGTGTGTGTCCCTCCCTCGCTGTGTGTGTGTCCCTCCCTCGCTGTGTGTGTGCGTGTCCCTCCCTCGCTGTGTGTGTGCGTGTTCCCCCTCGCTGTGTGTGTGCGTGTCCCTCCCTCGCTGTGTGCGTGCGTGTCCCTCCCTCGCTGTGTGTTTCCCTCACTGTGTTCGTGTCCCTCCCTCGTGTGTGTGTGTGTGCGTGTCCCTCCCTCGTGTGTGTGTGTGCGCCTGCGTGTCCCTCCCTCGTGTGTGTGTGCGTGTCCCTCCCTCGTGTGTGTGTGTGTGTGCGTGCGTGTCCCTCCCTCGCTGTGTGTCCCTCACTGTGTTCGTGTCCCTCCCTCGTGTGTGTGTGCGTGTCCCTCCCTCGTGTGTATGTGTGTGTGTGTGTGTGTGCGTGCGTGCCCCTCCCTCGTGAGTGTGTGTGTGTGCGTGCGTGTCCCTCCCTCGCTGTGTGCGTGCATGTCCGTCCCTTGCTGTGTGCGTGACCCCTCACTGTGTGTGTGTTTGTGTGTCCCTCCCTCGCTGTGTGTGTGTGTGTGTGTGTCCCTCCCTCGCTGTGTGTGTGTGTGTCCCTCCCTCGCTGTGTGTGTGCGTGTCCCTCCCTCGCTGTGTGTGTGCGTGTTCCCCCTCGCTGTGTGTGTGCGTATCCCTCCCTCGCTGTGTGCGTGCGTGTCCCTCCCTCGCTGTGTGTGTCCCTCACTGTGTTCGTGTCCCTCCCTCGTGTGTGTGTGTGTGCGTGTCCCTCCCTCGTGTGTGTGTGTGCGCCTGCGTGTCCCTCCCTCGTGTGTGTGTGCGTGTCCCTCCCTCGTGTGTGTGTGTGTGTGTGCGTGCGTGTCCCTCCCTCGCTGTGTGTCCCTCACTGTGTTCGTGTCCCCCCTCGTGTGTGTGTGCGTGTCCCTCCCTCGTGTGTATGTGTGTGTGTGTGTGTGTGTGCGTGCGTGTCCCTCTCTCGTGAGTGTCTGTGTGTGCGTGCGTGTCCCTCCCTCGCTGTGTGCGTGCATGTCCGTCCCTTGCTGTGTGCGTGACCCCTCACTGTGTGTGTGTTTGTGTGTCCCTCCCTCGCTGTGTGTGTGTGTGTGTGTCCCTCCCTCGCTGTGTGTGTGCGTGTCCCTCCCTCGCTGTGTGTGTGTGTGTGTGTGTGTGTGTGTGTGTGTCCCTCCCTTGGTGTGTGTGCATATTCCTCTTTTATTGTGTATGTGTGTCCCTCCCTCGCTGTGTGTGGGTGTGTGTGTGTGTCCCTGCCTCGCTGTGTGTGTGTCCCTCCCTCACTGTGTGTGTGTGTGTGTGTCCCTCCCTCGCTGTGTGTGTGTGTGTGTTTGTGTGTGTGTGTGTCCCTCCCTCACTGTGTGTGTGTGTGTTTTCCTCCCTAACTGTGTGTGTGTGTGTGTGTGTGTGTGTGTGTGTGTTACCCTCACTCGCTGTGTGTGTGTGTGTGTGTCCCTCCCTCGCTGTGTGTGTGTGTGTGTGTGTGTCCCTCCCTCACTGTGTGTGTGTGTCTCCCTCCCTCACTGTGTGTGTGTGTGTGTCCTTCCCTCGCTCTGTGTGTGCGTGTCCCTCCCTCGCTCTGTGTGTGCGTGTCCCTCCCTCGCTGTGTGTGCGTGTCCCTCCCTCGCTGTGTGTGTGTGTCCCTCCCTCGCTGTGTGTGTGCGTGTCCCTCCCTCGCTGTGTGTGCGTGTCCCTCCCTCGCTGTGTGTGCGTGTCCCTCGCTCGCCGTGTGTGTGCGTGTCCCTCGCTCGCTGTGTGTGTGTGTCCCTCCCTCGCTGTGTGTGCGTGTCCCTCCCTCGCTGTGTGCGTGTGTCCCTCCCTCGCTGTGTGTGTGTTGAGTGCGTGTGTGTCCCTCCCTTGGTGTGTGTGCATATTCCTCTTTTGTTGTGTGTGTGTGTCCCTCTCTCGCTGTGTGTGTGTGTCCCTGCCTCGCTGTGTGTGTGTGTGTCCCTCCCTCGCTGTGTGTGTGTGTGTGTGTGTGTGTGTGTGTGTTACCCTCACTCGCTGTGTGTGTGTGTGTGTGTCCCTCCCTCGCTGTGTGTGTGTGTGTGTGTGTCCCTCCCTCACTGTGTGTGTGTGTCTCCCTCCCTCACTGTGTGTGTGTGTGTGTCCTTCCCTCGCTGTGTGTGCGTGTCCCTCCCTCGCTCTGTGTGTGCGTGTCCCTCCCTCGCTGTGTGTGCGTGTCCCTCGCTCGCTGTGTGTGTGTGTGTCCCTCCCTCGCTGTGTGTGCGTGTCCCTCCTCGCTGTGTGTGTGTGTCCCTCCTCGCTGTGTGTGTGCGTGTCCCTCCCTCGCTGTGTGTTTGAGTGTCCCTCCCTCGCTGTATGTGTGCGTGTCCCTCCCTCGCTGTGTGTTCGTGTCCCTCCCTCGCTGTGTGTGCGTGTCCCTCCCTCGCTGTGTGTGTGCGTTTCTCTCCCTCGCTGTGTGTGTGCGTGTCCCTCCCTCGCTGTGTGTGCGTGTCCCTCCCTCGCTGTGTGTGTGCGTGTCCCTCCCTCGCTGTGTGTGTGCGTGTCCCTCCCTCGCTGTGTGTGTGCGTGTCCCTCCCTCGCTGTGTGTGCGTGTCCCTCCCTCGCTGTGTGTGCGTGTCTATCCCTCGCTGTGTGTGCGTGTCCCTCCCTCGTTGTGTGTGCGTGTCTCTCCCTCACTGTGTGTGTGCGTGTCCCTCCCTCGCGGTGTGTGTGTGTCTGTCCCTCCCTCGCTGTGTGCGTGCGTGTCCCTCCCTCGCTGTGTGCGTGCGTGTCCCTCCCTCGCTGTGTGTGTGCGTTTCTCTCCCTCGCTGTGTGTGTGCGTGTCCCTCCCTCGCTGTGTGTGTGTGTGCGTGTCCCTCCCTCACTGTGTGTGTGTGTGTGTGTGTGTGTGTGTGTCCTTCCCTCACTGTGTGTGCGTGTCCCTCCCTCGCTCTGTGTGTGCTTGTCCCTCCCTCGCTGTGTGTGCGTGTCCCTCGCTCGCTGTGTGTGTGCGTGTCCCTCCCTCGCTGTGTGTGCGTGTTCCTCCCTCGCTGTGTGTGTGTGTGTGTGCGTGTCCCTCCCTCGCTGTGTGTGTGTGTCCCTCCCTCGCTGTGTGTGTTTGAGTGTGTGCGTGTCCCTCCCTTGGTGTGTGTGCATATTCCTGTTTTGTTGTGTGTGTGTGTCCCTGCCTCGCTGTGTGTGTGTGTGTCCCTGCCTCGCTGTGTGTGTGTGTGTCCCTGCCTCGCTGTGTGTGTGTGTGTCCCTCCCTCGCTGTGTGTGTGTGTGTGTCCCTCCCTCGCTGTGTGTGTGTGTGTGTGTGTGTGTGTGTTTCCCTCACTCGCTGTGTGTGTGCGTTTCTCTCCCTCGCTGTGTGTGTGCGTGTCCCTCCCTCGCTGTGTGTGTGTGTGTCCCTCCCTCACTGTGTGTGTGTGTGTGTGTGTGTGTGTGTGTGTGTGTGTCCCTCCCTCCCTCGCTGTGTGTGCGTGTCCCTCCCTCGCTGTGTGTGCGTGTCCCTCCTCGCTGTGTGTGTGCGTGTCCCTCCCTCGCTGTGTGTGTGAGTGTCCTCCCTCGCTGTGTATGTGCGTGTCCCTCCCTCGCTGTGTGTGCATGTCCCTCCCTCGCTGTGTGTGTGCGTGTCCCTCCCTCGATGTGTGTGCGTGTCCCTCCCTCGCTGTGTGTGCGTGTCACTCCCTCGCTGTGTGTGCGTGTCACTCCCTCGCTGTGTGTGCGTGTCCCTCCCTCGTTGTGTGTGCGTGTCTCTCCCTCACTGTGTGTGTGCGTGTCCCTCCCTCGCGGTGTGTGTGTGTCTGTCCCTCCCTCGCTGTGTGCGTGCGTTTCTCTCCCTCGCTGTGTGCGTGCGTTTCTCTCCCTCGCTGTGTGTGTGCGTGTCCCTCCCTCGCTGTGTGTGTGTGTCCCTCCCTCGCTGTGTGCGTGCCCCCCTCAATGATTGCGAGTGTGTCCCTCCCTCGCTCTATATGAGCGTATCGCTCCCTCACTGTGTGTGTCCCCCTCGCTGTGTGTGTGCGTGTCACTCCCTCGCTGTGTGTGTGCGTGTCCCTCTCTCGCTATGTGTGTGCATTTCCCTCCCTCGCTGTGTGTGTGTGTGTCCCTCCCTCGCTGTGTGTGTGTCCCTCCCTCGCTGTGTGTGTGCGTGTCCCTCCCTCGCTGTGTGTGTGCGTGTTCCCCCTCGCTGTGTGTGTGCGTGTCCCTCCCTCGCTGTGTGCGTGCGTGTCCCTCCCTCGCTGTGTGTGTCCCTGACTGTGTTCGTGTCCCTCCCTCGTGTGTGTGTGTGTGCGTGTCCCTCCCTCGTGTGTGTGTGCGTGTCCCTCCCTCGTGTGTGTGTGTGTGCGTGCGTGTCCCTCCCTCGCTGTGTGTGTGTGTGTCCCTCCCTCACTGTGTGTGTGTGTGTGT